>NC_134355.1:235646020-235651020 GCF_048569485.1 Anomaloglossus baeobatrachus
TCGAAGGGAGAATGCTGGAGAACAGACAGAACCAGGTTAAGGTCCCAGGGCTCCACCGGAACGGGGGGCGCCGCATGTGCGGCTCCCTGAATGAATGTGCGAACTTGTGACCGAGAGGCAATCCTCTTTTGAAAGAGAATGGAAAGAGCAGACACCTGACCCTTGAGGGAGCTGAGTGCTAATCCAGCCTCTAGACCAGATTGTAGGAATGACAACAGAACTGGTAAGGAGAAGGTCATGGCTGTGACCTGGTTAGCTTCACACCAGCGGAAATAGGCCTTCCACGTCCGGTGGTAAATGCGGGAGGAAGAAGGCTTCCGAGCTTTGATCATTGTCTGGACGACCTGTTCTGAGAATCCCGCGGAAGTTAGTACTGCGGCTTCAACAGCCATGCCGTTAAATTGAGCGACTGTGAATTCTGGTGAAGAAAAGGCCCTTGAGTGAGAAGATCTTGGACGTCTGGAAGTCTCCACGGAACGTCGGCGAGAAGGTGCACGAGCTCTGCGTACCACGGGCGTCGAGGCCAATCTGGGGCCACGAGAATTACCGGAACTCCCTCCGCTTTGATCTTCTTGACTAGCTTGGGTATAAGCGGAAGTGGAGGGAAGAGAAACGGCAGAGAGAACTGCGACCAGGGGATCGCTAGGGCGTCCGTTGCGAGCGCTAGTGGGTCTCTTGCCCTGGAGACGAACTGGGGAACCTTGTGATTCCACCCGGAGGCCAGGAGATCCACGTCGGGGGTCCCCCACCTGGCACAGATCTGTTGGAAGATTCTGGGATTGAGGGACCATTCCCCGGCGTCGAGGCCCTGCCGGCTGAGAAAGTCGGCGGCCCAATTGTCCACGCCCGGGATGTGGACCGCCGATATCGCTGGGATGTTGTGTTCGGCCCAGTCGAGGATTTGAGATACCTCTCTCATTGCCGCACGGCTGCGTGTTCCGCCTTGATGGTTTATGTAAGCCACAGTGGTTGCATTGTCGGACTGCACCCGAACTGGGTGTCCGCGAAGCAGAGCCTTCCAATGAACTAGAGCTAGGCGAACTGATCTGAGTTCCAAGATGTTGATGGGAAGTTTGGTTTCCGGCTCGGTCCAGCGACCCTGAACTGTGAGGTCTTGGAAAGTGGCTCCCCATCCTAGCAGGCTGGCGTCTGTCGTGACGACCCTCCATCGAAGGGGAAGAAATGATCTCCCCTGGAGGATGAGGGGAGAGCATCTCCACCATTCCAAAGATTGTCTGACTCGAGGAGGGATCGCAATTGGTCGATCCAGGGAGTGAGGGGACTTGTCCCATGCTGCGAGGAGAAGACCTTGAAGGGGGCGAGTGTGGAATTGACTGTAGGGCACCGCTTCCATTGACGCCACCATCTTCCCGAGGATGCTCATGCAGTATCGAAGGGAGCAGCGATGTGCGTGTTGGAGCTTCCAAATCCCCCTGAGAATAGCTGTGAGTTTGTCCTTGGGCAGAAGAACCTTCGCTTGCGAGGTATCGAAGATCATGCCGAGGAATGAGATGCGTTGAGACGGGATCAGAGATGACTTTGGTCTGTTGATCAACCAGCCGAGACGGGATAGAGTATCCAGAGTGATGTTGAGACTGTCGCGGCACTCCGCCGCCGAGGGAGCCTTGATCAAAATGTCGTCCAGATACGGGATGGCTAGAATTCCCCGGGTCCGAAGAATAGCCATGACAGTAGCCATCACCTTGGTGAAGACTCTGGGAGCTGTCGAGAGTCCGAATGGGAGGGCAGTGAACTGGAAGTGTTGCCCCTGAACCATGAAGCGTAGGAATCTCTGATGAGCTGGGAAGATCGGGATGTGGAGGTAGGCGTCCTGGATGTCCACCGAGCAGAGGAACTCCCCTGGCTCCATGGACGCTATCACTGAGCGCAGAGACTCCATGCGGAATCGCCGGAGGCGGACCCGCTTGTTGAGACGCTTGAGATCCAGGATGGGGCGGACTGCGCCATTCTTCTTCGGTACCACAAAGAGGTTTGAATAAAACCCCTGGAATCTGTCTTGAGGGGGTACGGAGATGATGACCCCAGAGTCCCGCATGGCTTGAATGGCTGCGAAGAAGCCCTTTGTGAGGGAGTGATCCTTGGGGGGCTTGGACTGGACGAAGCGTGAGCGTGGGAGCGAAGAAAACTCTATCTTGTAGCCGTGAGAGACGACGTCTCGAACCCAGGCGTCGTCTATCACGGAAAGCCACGTGCTTCTGAACCTGCGGAGACGACCGCCGACCCTGGATGGGGACCCGGAGACGGGAGCCCAGTCATGCGGAGGAAAATCTGTGGGATCTGGACCTGGAGGACTTGGACTGCTGGCCACGGGAACGCCAGGAACGCCAGTGGGGTGCTGCCTTAAAGGAGGGCTTCCGTCTCTCCTGACGCGCCGGGGACCGCTCCCGACGTGGGTTGGCGTTGGTGGAGAATTAACGAAAGGTGCGAAAGGGAAAAAGCCGCCGCTTTGGAGGAGCACGAGGGGTCCTCTGTTGGGGAAGGAAGGTACTCTTGCCTCCCGTAGCCTCAGAGATGATCTTGTCCAGCTTTTCTCCGAATAGCCTGGTACCGACAAAGGGAAGACTGGTGAGAGACTTCTTGGATGCGGAATCTGCGTTCCACGCCTTAAGCCACAGGGCTCTGCGGATTGCAGTAATCTTGCCGGCTGCCAGGGCAGCGGAAGCAGCAGAGTCAAGGGACGCAGCGACTAGATATTTTCCGGCGTGAGTGATCTGATCTGCCAGATCTGCCAGCTCTGGTCTGGGAGCGTCAGCCAGGATACCACGGCGAAGGATCTTTGCCCAGGCGGAGACAGCCTTGGAGACCCAGGTGGTCGCAAAGGCTGGAGTGATGGCCGAGCCGGAGGCCTCAAAGGCTGACCTGGCTAAGGATTCTATGGTCCTGTCCGAGGGATCCTTCAGGGAGGCTCCATCGGACAGCGGCAGGGTGGTGCTGGACGAGAGTCGGGAGATCGGAGGATCCACTGAAGGAGCCACTGACCACTTCTGGAGAAGTTCCGGTGGGAAGGGATAGAGGACCTGAGCCCGCTTGCGTTTCTGGAAACGTTTGTCGGGATGTTCCCACTGTCTGGAAAAAATATCCTCAAATTCCCTGTGGTTGCCAAAGCTTTTTGGCAGCTTCTTGGCTCTTTTGAAAGGGACCGATTGACAGGTAGGCGCTGGGTCAATGTTCTGTACCTCTAGGGTCTGATTGACAGCAATGACCAGACTGTCCATCATACCGGACAGCTTGGATATACAGTGCCTACAAGTAGTATTCAACCCCCTGCAGATTTAGCTGGTTTACACATTCGGAATTAACTTGGCATTGTGACATTTGGACTGTAGATCAGCCTGGAAGTGTGAAATGCACTGCAGCAAAAAAGAATGTTATTTCTTTTTTTATTTTTTTTTTAAATTGTGAAAAGTTTATTCAGAGGGTCAATTATTATTCAACCCCTCAAACCACAAGAATTCTGCTTGGTTCCCCTAAAGTATTAAGAAGTATTTCAGGCACAAAGAACAATGAGCTTCACATGTTTGGATTAATTATCTCTTTTTCCAGCCTTTTCTGACTAATTAAGACCCTCCCCAAAGTTGTGAACAGCACTCATACTTGGTCAACATGGGAAGGACAAAGGAGCATTCCAAGGCCATCAGAGACAAGATCGTGGAGGGTCACAAGGCTGGCAAGGGGTACAAAACCCTTTCCAAGGAGTTGGGCCTACCTGTCTCCACTGTTGGGAGCATCATCCGGAAGTGGAAGGCTTATGGAACTACTGTTAGCCTTCCACGGCCTGGACAGCCTTTGAAAGTTTCCACCCGTGCCGAGGCCAGGCTTGTCCGAAGAGTCAAGGCTAGCCCAAGGACAACAAGGAAGGAGCTCCGGGAAGATCTCATGGCAGTGGGGACATTGGTTTCAGTCAATACCATAAGTAACGTACTCCACCGCAATGGTCTCCGTTCCAGACGAGCCCGTAAGGTACCTTTACTTTCAAAGCGTCATGTCAAGGCTCGTCTACAGTTTGCTCATGATCACTTGGAGGACTCTGAGACAGACTGGTTCAAGGTTCTCTGGTCTGATGAGACCAAGATCGAGATCTTTGGTGCCAACCACACACGTGACGTTTGGAGACTGGATGGCACTGCATACGACCCCAAGAATACCATCCCTACAGTCAAGCATGGTGGTGGCAGCATCATGCTGTGGGGCTGTTTCTCAGCCAAGGGGCCTGGCCATCTGGTCCGCATCCATGGGAAGATGGATAGCACGGCCTACCTGGAGATTTTGGCCAAGAACCTGCGCTCCTCCATCAAGGATCTTAAGATGGGTCGTCATTTCATCTTCCAACAAGACAACGACCCAAAGCACACAGCCAAGAAAACCAAGGCCTGGTTCAAGAGGGAAAAAATCAAGGTGTTGCAGTGGCCTAGTCAGTCTCCTGACCTTAACCCAATTGAAAACTTGTGGAAGGAGCTCAAGATTAAAGTCCACATGAGACACCCAAAGAACCTAGATAACTTGGAGAAGATCTGCATGGAGGAGTGGGCCAAGATAACTCCAGAGACCTGTGCCAGCCTGATCAGGTCTTATAAAAGACGATTATTAGCTGTAATTGCAAACAAGGGTTATTCCACAAAATATTAAACCTAGGGGTTGAATAATAATTGACCCACACTTTTATGTTGAAAATTTATTAAAATTTAACTGAACAACATAACTTGTTGGTTTGTAAGATTTATGCATCTGTTAATAAATCCTGCTCTTGTTTGAAATTTGCAGGCTCTAACTTATTTGCATCTTATCAAACCTGCTAAATCTGCAGGGGGTTGAATACTACTTGTAGGCACTGTATGTTCAGAGTCCAGATCGGAGTCAGAAACAGAGTCCTGGTCCGAATCTGGAGCTGCCGCAGAAGAGACAGGAGACGGCGAGCGTGATGCTCTGGCGGCCCTAGTAGGGCTAGGGGAGCTGGAGGAAGACCCAGAGAGGGACCGCTT